>NC_080581.1:68766816-68776816 GCF_029962835.1 Magnolia sinica
TGCCTTTCTTTGCAAAGGGAGCCATAAACCGCTCAGCTAGAACGGACGGCTGAGATGCTCCACATCCAACGGTCGAGGCTGCAAGTGTACAGCTTGCCAGCGAGGCAAACAGGAGGAGGAATGGAAACTTTCCATTTCGAGGAGATGCTGCACGCACGCCGGATTTGGCTGGGGGTTCGTGCACACGTGTGTTCTTTCCATCATGTGAAATCAGCTAGGTTATGGTCAGATCCGTTTCCTTGATCAGATGGACGGCTTGGATTTCCCATATCAACAGTGTAGGTGGGCCTTTGATCACAAACACGGACGTACGTCCGTCCCCTGTTTGCAAAACAGAAAGAGAGAGGGAATGTCTCTGTTTAAAGGATTTTCGGTCAGTCCCGTCTGACCTATTCCTCCTGATCCGGCGTTTCGCTAGAGCTCCCGCACCGTGTACATGTGTGCTCATGCGTGGGGTCCACAGCGGTGCCCTGTGCAATCCATACCATTCATTCACCTTGGAGGTCCCAAGAAAGGCCTCTACCAAAAATTTAGGTGGATTCAAAGCTTAGGTGGGCCATGCCAATGCACTATAGTCTATAAACGCTGGTTTCTATCGCTCTGACAGTCAGATCACCATACCATCAAAAACCAACAGTACAAAGGGTCTATAGGACTACTTAAGTGTAATTTGGTGACTGGATAATGGATCAAATGGCCTAATACATTAACAACCATATCACCATACTTATAATGATAATATTTATTACATATGTGCACGTTTTCTTTGATCATGTTGTGGGTCCCGCTATGTAGGATCTCTTGGTTTTATGTCATTAAATATTTAATTATTATTATTATTATTATTCCTATTATTTTCATTATTATTGTTATCTTTATTATTTTTTCTAAGTTGTTTATCATGGTATGCACCTTGACCAACGCCATTTATTTAATATAAGGTTCGATAAGAAAGATTAGATCAATTTAGGTTTGTAAGTGAGTCACACTTTCTAGATGCATAGGTTATCTTATAATTTATGAAGATCCGACGGTCAGATCATTACAAAATATGATCAATGGTAATCCCTACGGTTCTCGGCCTAGTTTAGGTAAAAATCATCGGAGAGTTTAGTACTCAAGCGGCCTAATCGAAATAATGAAGTGGTGCACATCTGTGGGAATTCCTAAAGTTAAGTGAATGATGGATCTGTCGATCCAGACCTTAGGGCATAGGATAGATGGCTTGATGTATGGATTGAGACTGTTTCCAACGGTTGGATTTAGACTAGAATGAATGTGAACGCTTGTCTAACCTAGGTTTGTATTTATACCAAGTTAGGTTATACGGTAATACTCGAGTACTCCAAGGCACGGGGCATTACAGAACCGTTTTGCTCAGGTCGGCTTCTTCGAGTGGGATGGTCACTAGTCTTTCTTGGAGGAATTTTCTGTAGGAGCTCTGGAGTCAAGGACATTGACAGTAAGGGTCTACTTTACTGACCCCTTTCTCACCGCCACAGCATAGCATTTTCGGGCTTCGCGCTGATCTCTTCGGAGATATTCGGCTCCTCCCTCGGCGGGGAACTTCATCATGAGGTGATAAGTGGACACGACCGCCCTCATTGCGTTAAGGGAAGGTCGGCCCAATATAATATTGTGTACCGATGGCACGTGCACAACGAGGAAGTCAACCAGAAGTGTGACTTGATGCTGCCCTTCCCCTGCTGTCACGGGGAGGGAGATGGCTCCTTCGAAGATCACCTTATCTCCAATAAAGCCATGTAGGGGGGTCTTTACAGGTCGAAGGCGTGACCTGTCAATCCCCATTCTCTTAAATGCCTTGGAGTAGATGATGTTGGTGGAGCTTCTAGTATCAACCAGGATGCGATAAACCTTGTGGTTAACTATAGTCATAGCCACTACCAGGGCATCGTCATGTGGATGCTGGATTCCGAGCACATCATCTTCTGTGAAGGTCAAACTGCAGGGATTCACTCGAAGTTCTTTCCTCGGCTTTTCGGTCAGGTGGACATAATGCTCGGGGTCCGAGCTCCAAGAGTAGGCTTTGTGAGCCCTATTCGAATCACCCCCACTTGATGAACCGCCATAGATGGTGTGGATCTCAGCAGGCTCTTCCATAGTCTTGATCGGCTGCTCTTCTCTCCGAACCGACGTGTCTTCCTTAGTGTATCGTCGCAGATGACCCCTACAGATGAGGGTCTCGATCTCGTCCTTGAGATCCACGCGGTCGCTCGTATTATGACAGTTGTCATGATGGAAACAGCAGTACTTGCGCTTGTCTCACTGTTCTACGTTGGTCTTCATACAGACTGGCTACTGCAGGAGTTTCTGATACTTGATTTCCAACAGCATCTATTCCGGAGATGTGTTGAGGGGGGTGTAGGAGCGGAACTTGCTCTCAGGCCTCCTGCTCGGTTGGCGATCGCAAGAGGCTCGATCGTCTAGCTTCTTGCTTGTTGACTGAGGCTCTTTGTTCCTCGGTCTTTTCTCCTTAGACGACTGCTCGGCAACTTGGACATTCTTGTGGGAGTTAGAGAACTCCTTGGCATTGGTGTATTTCTGAGGTTGGCTGATGAGCTCAGCTAAAGTAGTCGGCGTAATCTTCCCAATTGAGAAGATGGACTTTCCCTCCCTGAGTCAATTGAACATGGAAGAAAGTGTCATCTTGTCATCGTAGTCGTCCACCAACAACGTCTCTTCATTGAAGCGGGCAAGGAAGTCTACTTGAGGGTGAACAGATGAGTAGTCAGCTTCTGACTCTTCTTACCAGAGATGAACTGGGTAAGGAATAATCTGCTAAGCTTCACAAAAGAGTCGATCGTCTTTGGTTTAAGTTGTCGATACCAACTCCGAGCAGATCCGGAAAGGGTTATCGAGAAGGCTCTGCACATCATTGCATCCGTGGCTGACTAGATCTACATCCACAAACGGTATGATTCTACATGCTCCGACAAGTCTCCAGACCCAGAGAATTGGATGACGAGAGGCATCCTGAACCTCGACAGCATCACTTCACTCATGATTTCTGAGGTGAAGGAAGGCTCGGTCTCTTCCATCATTACCCAGACTGTAGTCGAGACGGATGTAAACTGTTGATTCTTCTACAATGTCTTGATCTAGTTGTGGAGTTCCTTAAGCTAAGCTTCCCAAGGATTTTGATTTTCAGTTACTGTCTCTTGGGAGGCCTCTGCCACCTCAGGCGTTCTGCCCTGTCTTCTCTTCTCCAACCGATGGTGGAGGTTAGTAGGGGCCAGAGCTGAAGTTGTGAAGACATATGATGGCTCCGCATCCCGAGCAAGTTCCGGGACTCGGGCGGACCGATTCTGGGACACTGCATTGTGCGTAGGGTTGGGAGATCGTGTGGGCTGTGCCTGGGACCCCCTGACCCGAGAACTGACTTGCTGCGGTCGTTCCTAGGGTGCCGGGGTGGCTTCCATCGTGTTAAGAGGTGCCTGCTGGTTTTCTTGCGCCTTCATTCAGCTGATTTCGTCCTTCAGTATCTGGATTTCATTTTGTAACGCTTTGTACTTTCCTTCTCGGTTCCAAGTCCGTTGGGATGACCCTATTGGAGTTGATTAAGTATGTAGCAGCAAAGACAACTGATGTTGTCCGCCAGGTTCGGGTTCCACCACTGTCACCTATTTCTTTCTCTCTCCATTTCTGATAAAACTTTCTAGATTAGGTGAGCAAAGGAGACCCTGGCTTAAACAGGGGACCCCCTGATGCCTAAGTTGAGCTAGGAAATCTGGGTCTAAATCGCGTAATGTAAAGAGAGGGTGTAAGATATTACGTACCTGTTGCAATGGGGTCCCTTGGTATTTATACCTGTGGGACGAGCGAATCGTATTCGTCAATCTCGGCATGATCTACTCTATCAAGCGGATATTGCAATCGTGGAGATACTCCACATTCTTTGGATCGTGTAGCGCATCGTGTCTTAATGGAGCGTATCTCCAGGTGTGACCTTTGGCCACGTCCACATTGAGACTGGTTTCCCGGCTCAGACCTCGTCCCATCTGAGTTCGAGACTAAGTGCTTGTGGCCGAAATTCATAGTCGAGTCGTCGGTGTCGGAGTTTGTTAGGTGTGCCTATTCAGGGCTTAGCCCTCGGCCTCTAAGTCGAGGATGAGGATGAGGACGAGGACGAGCCCCCGGCTCGGCTATCCTTCTTCGGATGAAGATGAGGATAAGTCCTCGGCTCAGCCAACCTTCTTCGGATGAAGACGAGGATGAGGACGAGCCTCCGGCTCGGCCAACCTTTTTCGGATGAAGATGAGGATGAGGACGAGGACGAGCCCAAGCTCGACCATCCTTCTTCGGATGAAGATGAGGATGAGGACGAGGACAAGGATGAAAGCTCGTCTTACTCGGCCTAGGGTCATTGTCTAGAAATCTGTTCCCGCTTGACATGATGTTCTCCTTCCGATGCCCTACTAATTGGGTTGGATGGCGTGGGACCGACCATGTTTGACCCTATCCAGATTTCCCCATAACAGATTGAAATTTGAAAGAGAAGGTCATTTGCCTATGTTTGTGAGAGTAGTTGATTTCTTATAAATTTATTTTGGTTTCATTGTTTGGGGAATGCTTGTTATTATGCGTGGCCATGGTGTGTTTGATGATTGGATTTAGGAATGCTTGTTATTATGCATGCCCATGATGTGTTTGATGATTGATTTTTGAGCTCTATTTATGTTTCTCACATACAGATTGTATGATGGTATTTCTTGTATATAATTGGAGTAAATTTGAATGTATTCTGCTAAAGAAAAAAAGAAAAAGAAAAAAAGAAAGAAGAAAAGTGGCAACTCAATAGGGCCTTAGTTTTCTCGTCAGAATAGAGCACATGAAAACAGAGTTGGTAATCCATAAGCAATCTTTATCACCTGTCTAATTTTCATAACATAACAAATCAATTATCGCCAATACCTTCAATTAAAAAAAAAAGCTCAAAACAATTGAAATGTTAGAAATGTAAATTGCAAATTAGGTAAACCCTCTATCCTCTATAACCAGTTTTAAATACCATCCTCTTGAAAAAAGAGAAGGTAATTGGATATGGCTGATGGACTATGGTTGATTTCTTATGAATTTATTTTGATTTCATAGTTAGAGGAATGCTTGTTATTATGCATGCCCATGATGTGTTTGATGATTGGTTTTTCAGCTCTGTTAATGTTTCTCATATAGTGGTTCTATGATAGGATTCCTTGATTATAATTGGAGTAAATTTGAATGTATTATTCTCAAAAAAAAAAAAAAAAAAAGTGGCAACCCAATGAGGCCTTAGTTTTTTCATCAGAATAGAGTACATGAAAACAGAGTTGGTAATCCAGAAGCATTCTCTTTCACATGTCTAATTTTCATAACACAACAAATCAATAATCGCCAATACCTTCAAGATCGAAAAACTCAAGACAATTTAAATGTTAGAAACATGAATAGTATATTCGGAACACTCTGTCCTCTATAACCATTTTTGAATCCTCTCATCCTGAAAAAAAAAAAACGAAAGGAAAAAAATCTCATTGATCGAAATCATACAAGAACAATACTTCTGCGCGAGTAGAGGCTTTGTCAAAAGCTTGAACTTTTCTCCCCAACTTTGAGAGTGATCTTGACAAGTTTACCTTATCCTCATCACAAGAATCTGATTTATGAGTGATGTGGATAGTCATTTTCTCTAGGACCACAGCATGCTTTAACAAGACTTTCACAAGTTGTATTTTGCCTTTGATATTCTTGAGAACAAACATCCCCTTAGTGAGGCCAGATATCTTGATAGTCTTGAGGCGATGTAGAAGACAAGAGAATCGTGATTCCAAATATCCTTTTTTAACAGACTCATGTCTGTACATTAATGTCTGATCCAACTGAGAACACAGGTGCATTACCTATTAATACTTTACAAAGTAGAGTAACTTGACTATCGAAAGGTAGCATTATTTTATAGTAATAAATGAAAAAAGAAAACAAAATATAGTGTGGTGGAAGTAGAACTCACATATAGGTATCCATGAATTTCCTTAATTACAAGGCTCTGAAGATCAGGTGAACTCTTCAACAAAGAAGCTATACCAGGAAGTTCCCACATTTTCAATGCTGACTCTATCACCAAACACTTATGCATAGAGATAGGAGGTGATACCTGCTTCAATTCCCACATAGAAAACACCTTCAAAGAACCAAAAAAGTTAGGACATAATAATAATAATAAAAATAATAAACCTTAAATAAATATTAAAAATTTGATTTTCCCACTCCAGAAAAAAGTATAAACGATGAGATTTTAATCTTTCAATTCGTCAAATTTATTTTGGTATGCTAGTTTTTTATTATTATTATTATTATTATTATTATTATTATTATTATTATTTAATGATAACTACAATTTTATTAACCGAAAGCTCCCAAAATTTAAAGCAGAAGCCAGAAAAAACAGGCAAATCAAAAAAAGAGAAAAATAATTTAGACCATCGAGTTGCAAGAGCTCATTTTAATTTATTTATTATTATTATTTTTTAAACAACCACCCACACCACATGGGCACTTGATCCCTGGTCTGTGTTGAAACAAAGTCTGTTTAACACTGATCCATGGAGTTGGACCCTGCAAGAAGCCAATTGAGAATCATTTGGAAAATTATTTTGGTTCCAAAGAATTCTGTTGGTCAAGTTGGGATGAAACTAAGATCTCAATAGATTTTTCTTTCTTATTTTTCTTTTAAAAAATTAGGTAAGATCTCAACTTTTATAGACAAGCATCTTTGTAACATATCTCGTTAAGCAAGATGGGAGTTCAAAATGCAAAACTAGAGCTATATGACCTAATTCAAAAGTTAGTAGCCTATTGAACTAGTGTTTTTCCTGGTCATGAGAAACTGAACTTTGGTTTTGTTAAATCTCCTCTATTTGAAGATGCCTTTTGTTCATGGGAGCTTCCCATGAGGCCGAGCTCTGTGGGCCCTTTGATTATCTATATGTTGGACATCCACACCAACAATCATTAAGTGGGCCACACCACAGCTAACAGTTGAGAGTGGATCCCCACCCATTGAAATCTTTTTTATTGTTTATAGGGCCCATGAGATGTACGTAGTTACCTTCTTGACTGTTTATAGGGCCCACTGAGATGCAGTTCAGATATCTGGCTCATCCATTATTTGTGTGGAGGTGACACCAAATTTCATGCCATACCAAAACTTGGGTGGGCCCTATTGAGTGCCTTTATATGTTTTAGACATGATTTGCAAAGGTTTTAGATGGTGTGGCCCACTTGAGTTCTGGATATGGCTGATTTTTGGGACATATTATAACATGTAAATGAACAACAAATGCATAGTGTGGATGTCTGGAACATATAACGGTGGAGCCCACATAGACCTTACATTACATATAAAAATCACTAAATTAATAAAGCATACCTGAATGCAACAACCATGTAGTTTAAGAACTCTAGCACGATGGACATCTTTCAGAATCTCCTGCATCATTCTATCCTCACTTCTTGTGATAAAGCAATTTTGTTTATGAAAAAATTGAAAATCAAGGGACACATCAGTTAGTGAAGATGCACTTTCCGGCGAATATTTAAAATTGTCGATTACCATAGAGATGTCCAATGATAAAAGGTTTGAGGCACAAATATCCAACTCATATTCTCCTTTCAAAGATAAGTGCTTAAGCTGCCCATTCAAAGAAGCAGGAATTCTGATATCATTACCATATTCTATGACTGTCAAAGATTCAAGTATTGGAGAGCAAGCCAAGAGCTCTTCCACATCGCCACCATTAAAATACACATTTGAGAGGGGCAACATCTTAAGGTTTCTGAAGCCTTTGAAAGTTGGAGGAGGGAGTTCGATTGTGCAACGGTGAAGCTTTAAAACCTCTAGTGACCCCATCTCAAGTAGAGAGAGGTTTAGAACGTAGAGGCCGGGTAACTTATCTAGTTTGAGCTCACTGGCTTTTCGCGCAATCGCAAAGTGGATCAACCCATCAATTTCTTTGTCATAGTAATCTTGGTATGTAGAATAGTCGAAGGAGAGCTGGATTCTGTGGATCTTTGGGCATTTGTGGAGAGCAAGCGAACAGCAGACGAAGCGGAAGAAATCCTCAACTGATCTATATCTATTAACAAATCCTATGTCGTGGTCATGCTTGAAGTTGAGAACTGGCGTTTGCGTCCAAACGTGCTTCCAACTAGCAGAAAGTACGCTGGTTTTTACTACGTCCTTCATCTCTAAATGAGAAAGGATTTCATGGATAAGAAAGTCTGGTAAATCACTAATCCGATCCTTCATCATCTTTACACTCTAAAGTAAAAGACCCAAGCTTGGAAAACTAAAACGGAAATGATCTACAGTTTAAAACACCAAAGCTTGGAAAAACGGAATGCTCTACAGGTTTTTTGTAAGTATAAGCTTGGAAAAACGGTGGAAAACGGGAATGCTCTACAGGTTTTGTATAAGTCTAAAGCTTGGAAAACGGGAATCCCCTACAGGTTATATGTAAGTTTACGTGATTGGTATGTTTACGAATCTATAGAATCCACTCCAATCAGGTTTTATACACTCGGATTGCGTAGCGGATAACAAATCACTTACTTAAACGTGGGAAAGCTATGTGGGCCATATGTTCTATCCATGCCATCCATTCATTTTGCCAGTTCATTTTAGGGCATGAGCCGAAAAATGAGGCAGATCCAAAAGTCAAGTGGACCATACCACATGAAGCAGCGATAAATGATTCCCACTACCACTGAAAGCTTCCTATGGCCCACCACGATGTTTATTTGCCATCTGGTAGTCGGTGTTCAATACACCCGGTAAGTTTTTAATGGTAAGTGTTCAATACCCACTGTTTCGTGGTGGTGTGGTCCATTTGAGATTTGGATCTGCCTATTTTTGGGCTAATGTAGGGTATGAAAAAAAAAAAAAAAAAAAAGATGGAAAGCGTGGATAAAACACATATATCAGACGGGTCCACATAGCTTTTACATTTATACATTTATACACGGTAGATAGGTATTCGCCGTATTGGAGCTTAGGTCTTCGCCGTATTGGAGGGAAAAGATTAGAAACGTACCACACCATTAAAACGTTACTAGGTCCCACTGTAATGTTTATTTTCCATCCAACCGGTTGATTAGGTCAAATAGATCTGGATAAAGGGGAAACAAAAAAATCAGCTTGATCCCAACTCTTTTGGCCCCAGGTAGTTGTTAATGGTGGCAATTCAATGGTGGCAATTCAATCACTAATGTGTGGTCCACCTGAGATTTGGATCTGCCTCATTTTTGGAATAATGTCCAAATACAAGATGAAAGAATATTGAACGGCCTGGATAAAATACATACATCATGCTCAGCCAAGAGCTTTTTCAGTACTGACCAGCCCGGATGTCTTGCTGTGCGAATACGGAGTCGGATGCCGAAGGAAGAATGTTTGCGTGGATGTTAATTACGTGTTACCGGTAACACCATAGTGAGTGTTTACCTTCCTGTGGGGTCCACCTTGATGCATGTGCTGTGTATCCATGCCGTCCATCAGTTTTAAAAAATCATTTCAGGGCATGGTATAAAAAATAAGCAAATCCAAAGCTCAAGTGGACCATAGAGCGAGGAATATCCACTGTTAAAAACTTATCGGGGGACACGAAAGTTTTAAATAAAGTTGATATTTGTGTTTTCACTTCATCCACGTCTGTGGCCTTATCAACATGTTAGATGGAAAATAAACATTTTATTGGGCCATGTAAGTTTTTAATGATTGCGTTCGATTACCTATTTCCTTTTTGTCGATTTGGATCTGCTTTATTTGTTGGGACAATGCACTAAAATAAAGTGCAAAAAACTTATAGACGGTGTGGATAGGAAATGTTCTAAAACCATGCTTGAAAACTCTTAAATTCTTGTATTGTTGCTAACATGAGTTTCTGCATCCATGATTATTGGTAAAACTATTCATCCTGGAGTGACATTTAAGATGACTGGATTG